>NC_045429.1:109481963-109504463 GCF_902635505.1 Sarcophilus harrisii
TCTGGAAAATACCACATAAAAGCATTATTGAGTCTCTGTATCTAATGGGAATTCTGACATAAGTCCTTCTACTCAAATCTAAACTCTCATAGCCCAATTAAATTGTTTGATAGAATAACGGAACACTGGAAGAGCGAGTGTGTGTGTTGTGTGTGTGTGTGTGTGTGTCCAGGGTAAGGACTAGGATATCATGTAGGCTGATTTTCCCCGGGATCTCTTTTTTTCATCTTAGCCGAATAGATTTAACCTGGCCAGTTTGATTTTTTTCTTCTTCTTCTTTCCAATGTTTTAATTCTGTGCCAGAAAGTTTCCTGCGGTGCTTGACTTGGACGAGTTATCATCGTTATTTTTTTAAGAGAACTTTCATATCCTCCTTCTCACAGTTTGACGGTTCTGTGGCTGAAATTAAAAGCGTCCAAGAAAAGGGGCGTGTGCTCGTGTGTGTGTGTTTGTGTGTGTTCAGGAGGGGACGTTGTGGTAGTTGGTGGTGTTCTGGCTGTTTACTATTAACACACTTCATAAATCTGCCATAATAGCTGAGGTGCAAAGAATGATCAGAACCTTTGATCTGATTAAATTCCAAGTGCTATAGCGGAGGAAACATGCGGATCCTTTCCAACTCACCCTCCCCCCACCAAAAAAAAATAAATAATCGAAGGAATGTAGTTCAATCGGTACTTAATAGGCAAGGTATGAATTGTTTTTGACTTTTCAATTCTTGCAAGTCCTCATTTCTACAGAACCTAAAGCCATGAACTTAGTAGCTTTATTAAAAATCATTCTATCCTCCTTGAAAGGTAGAATGTATAACTTTAGACCAAAGGTGCTTTTTTCCCCCCATATTTGTAGCTTCTAAGTCCCAAGGATCCCTTTCAAGTGCATATTCTCTGTCTTCTTTGTGTATGTGTTTGTCTCTAAATTTGCCTCTGAGTTTTTTGGTCTCTGTCTTAATCATTTCAAATCGAAAAGCACTCTTTAGGCATTGTATTGGTGTCTCAGATTTAAGAAGATTAGACTACTTTCCTAAAGAGCTTCCTGGTTTGCTACACCGGCTCGCTTTAAAAAAAAAAAAAAAGTATGTACAAGTTGGTCAGAAGTGCAGGGATCTATCTTCCTTCCTTCATCCTAAGACGAATTACCAAGTCATAGAGAGCCGGAGCTAGGAGAAACTTGAAAGAATATTTAGGTAGGTCCCCTCATTTTAAACGGAAGCAAACTGAGTTGTTCATAGCATGCAAGGAAATTGTTCCGTAAGGTTTGCGTCTTTTAAGAAGACTGCTGAGCCTAAAAGTTCAAAGAAGATGCTCTCAGAGGTAGCCAAGTGCACCTCTATCTCCCAAGAAACGTAGGGCAAGCGCCTGCAACTAGGACAATTCTTACCCCCCACATCCCCATTATGTACAGTTTTGGGGGATGTGTGAAACGTCGAACAATTTTCTCCCAAACTTACCTGCATGTCAGCCCACTTCCGAGAGAGACTGAGATAGAGACCGCGACTGGGAGAGAGAGAGGGAGGGGGGACAGAGGGGAGTGGGGGGGGGTGGGGAAAGAGAGAGAGAGAGAGAGAGAGAGAGAGAGAGAGAGAGAGAGAGAGAGAGAGAGAGAGAGAGAGAGAGAAAGAGAGAGAGAGAGAAGAAAAAGTGACACATTTTAATGTACTTCGCACGATTACTAAGTAAATGAGATAGTTTGGGTGAATTCCCCTCCCTTCTCCCTCCCCATTTTTCCACCTCAGTTGCCTGCTACACCCTACTCTTTCGATCTACTTCTCGGTGCCTTCTTTCCTCAAGTCTGAGGAGCGCTTGGCCTCTCTGGGGGCTCGATCAGTTCTGGGAAGAAGAAGAAGAAGAAGATGGAGAAAAAAAAAAAAAAAAAAAAAAAAAAAAAAAAAGACGAGTCCAGGAAGAGCAAATCTAAGAGGGAGCTGCCCGCGCTCATCAGCTCGCCTTGCACCAGCTCGCAAATGGCCAGCTCCCCCGAAGCCCCCGATGTGGTGGTGATCAAGGATCCTTCCTTGCAACAGGGGAAGGGACAGGGGACCGTGTGTGAGAGAGAGAGTCTAGGGGGAGGAGGGGGAGGGGAGGTGGAGTGCTCGGAGGGATGGAGGAGGGGTGGAAGGCGGCGAGGGCTGGAAGGGGGGTGTCCCTCTCTCCTCCTCTTTTTCACATCTCCCCCACCCCTTTTATTTTTTTTCCTCCCAAGTTCTCTTGCCTCGCTATCCCCCCTTGAATCCGAAGGCGCCTCCCGATTGGGTGCTGAGTCTGGGTACGTCAGTCAGACTGTGACGTGCAGTCTTCCTGTTTCCTTCAGCTGTGTCTTAAAGTAAATCTTGTGGAGCGAAGCTCAGCTGTGTGAGCGCTCTGAAATTATACACCATTGCAGCCAGGCAAAGCAGAGCGGCGCAAAAGAGCTCTCCCTGGGTCTGTCTCCCTCCCTCTCCTCTCGCTCTCTTGCTCTTAGCTCCTCTCCTGTCCTCTCCTTTCCTCTCCTGTCCTCTCCTCTCCTATCTTCTCTTCTCCTTTCCTCTCCTCTCCTCTCTTCTCCTTTCCTTTCCTCTCTCCTCCTCTCCTGTCCTCTCCTCGCCTTTCTTATCCTCTCCTCTCCTTTCCTCTCCTCTTCTCTCCTGTCCTGTCCTGTCCTCTTCTCTCCTGTCTTCTTCCCCTCTCCTCTGCCCTCTTCTCCCCTCTTCTCCTCTCCTCCTTCTCTCGCTTCTGTCTTCTTTCTCCCTTTCACTCTCTCCCACTCTCTCCCTCTCTATCGCACACACATTCACCCTCCCTTGTCAAATTACAATATTCAGCAGCAGCAAGACATCAGCGTGTGTGTGCGCGCGTGTGTATTTTCCACTCTCTTTCCACCGGCAAAAAAAAAACAAAACAAAAAACCCAAAAACAAAACAGAGAAAGAGAGAGAGAGAGAGAAAGAGAGAGAGGCTCAAATCCATCGCTTTTTGCACTGAGTAAGTATCTCTTACCCCTCCTACGTCCCCCCTCCTTTAAAAAAAAAAAAAGCACTTATAATGGCTTTTTTTTCTTGAATGAGAAAGGAAAAAAAAAGACTTATATTACTCATACCCATGTAAATTTTTCTTCCAGGGGAAAATGCAATTATTTAAATGAATCATAATAAAATAAACCCTAATGATTTCTAACCAGGAGCCTCAGTGGGACTCGTCACTCTAGTCTTCCCAGTTCCTAAAGAGTAAGTGATTTGGTTGTGGGTATGTGTGTGTGTTTGTTATTGTATGTGTGTGTGTGTGTGTGTGTGTTTACAATATTTTTTCTCTATGGTGGTGGTGGTTGGAGAGGGTGGAAGGTTGATATTGCTGTTCTTGTCTCTTGATCTTGTCACCTTTTGTTTACTGGTTTTGAGGCTTGAGGGGAAGCTTTCTTCTTTTTCTACTCCCCCCCCCCCACTTAGGAGAGGGAAGTTCAAGGTGGGGATTGCTACTTTGCACTGCTCCTTTTCTCCAAACCGCTTCCCCCCCTTTTTCCCCCACCTCACAAACTCCTAGTCTAGTGCCTGTGTCCTTTCTCTTTGTCTTGTTTATTATAGCTGCCATTCTTCTCTCTTCCAATTTGCTTGTCATTTGCATACCTTTCCCTTCTCCTTTTTTAACCCCGGCAAAGTGGGGGGCGGGACGGAAGGGGGAGGGAAAGACGGGAGACTATTACTTTCTTTTCAAAGACGTTGTCACCCGGCAAAACAAAATAAAACCAAAAAATGAAGCCAGTTTTCCAAAATTTTAGAAATGGATTCATTGACAATAGAGGAGTGCGTTTGGATCAACTGGATGGAGTTGCTGAGTGAAGTTTAGGGGGTAAGGCTTCTTGATTTGAGGGGTGTAGTGTGTTTGAGTGGGAAGCTTTGAGGACCGATGATGGAGAAAAGGTGTTGTAGGGGCCAGAGTTGGGGAAACAGTGAATGTTCTTGGGTGGCTGATTCCAAAGCCAAAGGACACTGCTCCCCTCCCCCCAATTACTCCTGTCAGTTTGTGGTACTGAGGAAGAACCAGTGTCCAATGGAAATGGTACCTAGAGTTTTGCCCTCTCTCAGCCTGAGAAGGGAAAAGAGCCTAGAGTTAAGATGGATAACTAGAAAAACTATAGGGGAAAAGAGAAAACTGCTCTCATCTTGGATTGAGAATCGGAACAGAAATCTTAAAATGTGTGTGCGGGGTTGAGAGAGGAAGAGGGAAAAGTAGTTCTTAAAAGTGTTTTTCTCAGCTTTTTCCTGTACCTCTAAGCCTTTGGATGAGCCAGCAGGTTACTTACTGCTCCAAAAGAAATTGAAGGTTGGGGAAAGGGGTGATTCCTTTGATAACTATTCTATGCTCCTCTGGACAATTCCTCCCAAATATCTTTCCTTCCCCAGCTTCTACCAAAGCTGAAACTGAAGAGTATGCCTTTAGGAGAAAGACACAGGGGCAGACTGAAATCTGGACTAAAGAGAGGGGAACCAGAAGAGTAGGGGAAGAGTTTAAAATAATTCAAGGAGACAGGTTGAGGTGAGACACTGGCATTCTTGGCAACCCTGCACCCTTAGCCCCAGGGAAAACTGAGGACTCACCTGCTTGTTTGTATTTTTCCAAGAACATTTATTTGTGTATGTTTGTGTGTGTGTGTGTGTTCCTTGTCTCCCTTGAAGCACAGAAAATTAAAAAAAAAAAAAAAAAAACAATTGGCGAGTATCCTTCTGTGAGTAAAGGAAAAGAGATGCCCTGTCTTTTATGTCCTTTCTCCTTTTCTCCAACTAACTCCTCTCTTTTAAATTATATCTCTCTTTATATTTCCTTTATCAAACTAGGAGGTCTGCTAACAAAGTGCGCATGGGCAAGGCTAGACAGGTGTGTTGTGTCAAGAAAGACAGGTGCAAGTTCCCCTGTGTTTGTCTCTCTGTGCAGTCCCAAACCACAGTGCTTGAGGGTTGTCGAGGTTTAAGAATTTATGAGTGTCCTGGTTGATAGGATTGTTCAGGCCGAGAATAATTAAGCTGCTGGTGGGGTTTGAAACTGCCATGTGATATTTTTAAGAGATCTTTGGCAGCCCCTTTCCAGGGCTCTTCTTAGACTCTCATCTTCTAAGCAGTCATAGCCACCCCAACCCCCTGTACACATATACTTTGGGCAGCAGGTGGAAGGACAAACATTGCCTGTTCCTTCACTTCCCTGTGTTGTGTTTCATTTAGTTTATTCTCTCAGGTTTGCATTTGGCTTATCAAGAGAAAAGGCAAAAAGGAAAGCATAGGCAGTACTTTTTTTGTTATGTTTTTTTTTTTAAACCTATGGGGTGTGTGTGTGTGTGTGTGTGTGTGTGTTTTATGCACGTACACATGTGCGTGTACATATCCTGGTGATGCCAAAATTCAATCCCTCTGGCACTGTTAAAGTTTATCATTATAATATGTTTTATACCTGTCCAGAAATAATAGATCTATACAAATACTTATAATTTACTTAAAAGATGCATAGTTTAAAAAAGGGAGAGTGTATTATTTATGAAACACTGTCTTCTAGAAAGTAGGATATGACTGTCATTGCATCAGGCATGGAGTCAGAATGGATGTCCTAGAGATTGCTTTACTTATAGAAGAAAACCTGAATATAAGCTTTGTGAATTTGCATTCTTCTTTGATGAAAGATTTAGCCTGGTAATGGTAAAGAATATCTCAAGAAAACTTCTTAACATTGTGAAATTGGGTGGATATTGTATAGAGAGAAGTAAAAGAAAAAGATGTAGGAAGGGCATTTATGCATTAAACATGTACATTTATATACAAAATAAACATATCTTTTGTAAATGGCCAAATTAAATTCCAGTGAGAGATTTTAGTGAGTTGTGGAAAAGAAGAAGGTGAAAAATGATGTAATAGCATGAAGTCTTAGAAGCTAGCTTATTTCTTTTCTCACCTTAGTTATGAGCTTCTTTAAATAAAATGGATTGCATGGTAGTAAGTTAAGTGGGTGTATTTTTTTTTAATTTTGTTTTGTTATTGTTTCCATGAGGATGGGATTGCATGAGGCATTTATCCTTTAGTCTTACATACATCTAAGTTTTCACAATCTCTTCCTTAGTTGCTTTTGAAGTTTTTACATGTCTAAAATTTCATTTATGGCCAGGCCAATTTGTTTTATTTTTAACAAAGTTTGTCTTTGGTGGAAGCTTATTGGTAAATGTGTGAATCTACCTTGCATTGTTCTGTTAAGTTTCATCATAATATTCTAAAATAATAAGGTTGCATCATATCTCACATAATCTTTGTTCACACTTTTGTTCTTTCTCAACACCTTTCTTCTCCCAACAATACATGAAATCTTAAAATATATTCTGCCCTTGTCTTTATACGCTTAGGCTTGCTCTTTGGTTATTTAAGAAGTAAATGAATCCCTTTCTCACTAATTTCTTAGTAAAATTCTAGGGTGGTGGCATATGTGTAACTGATAGTATTGATAGTTTTAAGATTCAGGTTTCACAAAGTGCAGTGTAAGAGGGTTACTTAGTTTTAATAATGTAAAAGTTGGTTATGATTGATATTTGACCTCAAGATTCTGATTTAGCATCTCTCTAACTTGGAAAGACAATCTAAGCTAGGAAATTTATAAACCTCATTGCCCATTGAGTTATTAGGCTTCATAGGACATAATGAAGTTTAATTTGCAGAGAACTTAATGATTATTTAGATATTCAACCAGGAGGAGAACTTTGATTTTTTTTTCCTTTTAGGTTTATTTTTATCTTACTTGCTAGTCCAGTGAATTATTATTTTGGAAATACATGTGAAAATGCTTACTTGTAAAACTTTGGTACCCAGCATATATCTATTATACTTATTCTTAAGGATGGATGATATTGCTTTTAGTGTAAACCTAAAATCAGCCATTTCGCAGGTGAAAAATTTAAGGAATTTTTGATGATGTGGAAGAATCTTAATAATGAAGTAGTCATTACTTCAGAACTCTGTTACTATGATAGGCACTATTGGCAATACAATCATAACTAATTGAAGTAGTAATTGGGGGGTAATGGGTTCCTGAAAGTAAATGTCAGAGCATTTTTTTTGCTTCTAATAGGAAGGAGAAGCTATCGAAAAGAAAAAGTTGCTAATTAACAGAATTAAATTTGTCACTTTTCAGTACTATTGAGGAGAGTTAAGTGATTTAGGGCCACTTAAATCACTTGATTTTTTTTTCCTTTCAGATTTATGCATTGCTAGATCAATTAAAATGTTCCCTATTAATGACATTCTATTTCAATTTCATAACTCCATTGACCTAAGTCAGTTAGAATCCCATCCAAAGGGTATATCTACTCAGATGAAGTCAAGTGGAGTCTTACAATTTATTCAAATATTTGATCAGTAGAGACAGCTAATATAAATAATTTAGGTACCAAAAAACCCCACCTTTTTCCTTTCTCTCCCCATAATAAATTATTTTTGATTTAAAAATCTCTTAAGCACAATCAGTCTTGTTTTGGAAATATAGCTGTTGCAAAAGTAGCCTCTTCTTTTATAAAAGCAGCGAACATTCCATTAATAAATTAATATAGCAGTGTTCCCCCTGGAATTTCTTAATAAATAGCCTTCATTGTTAGCCCTTGACCCATGGTTTTTCTAGAGATTCTTTATGCCAAATTGAATACCACACACTTAAGATTTTACTAAAGAATCTTTTGAAGCTGTTCATTCCTTATTTGACCTTATCTGAGCTTTTTCTAGCTAAACCTGCTGTGCTTGCATCCCTATTCTAGGATAGTTTTCAAATCATATGTTATATTAAGTTTTTATATGCCAATAGGGACAGCCAAATACTGCACTACAAAAACCAAAATCACATATGCATTTTTAATAATAACTAAAGGAATTTTCAGAGAAACAATGTAGATATTTAGTCACTAATTTGTTACCTCAAATTCCCATGTTATATTTTTTATATCCTTGTGGTAATAATCTTTTATCATTATGCATAAATATATATTTATTTTACTTTATGCCAAGTATAAATATTAAAATTCAATTAAAATAAAAACAATAATCAACGCAATTAACACTTATCTGTTTAATACAGATATTGTGAAAAGTTTTTAGATGCTTTCAACTGAGAGGATAACATTATAGTTCAATCTTTTAAAAACAATCCTCTAAAGAATTTTGAAATCACAGAAGCTTTACATATGTTTGTCTATATATATGTAACACATTTATATACACAAACATATACATTTAAATGATTTCAAGTAAATTAGTTTATAGATCATTTAGAAGTATATTTTGATATGTTAAATACCTTCATAGACATTTGAGAATTATGAAACTGTTCTGAACAAGTAGAAGATTCGTGGCTATTATCATTTGACTTTATCTTCATGAGTGTGTCATTTAAACAATATTACTTTGGGGTCAATAGATCAAATGCTGCATTCTTTGAATCGGTTTATATATTATTTTCTCGATATGCTTGATTAGAAATAATTCTAAAATAGCAATCCAAGACATGGAGTTCAATATACTCAAGTTTTCTCAATGTATATATAGAAATTGGTCAATATTTGGTCAGAAAATGTTGACAAGTTGAAACAGAATTTCCAAAAATCTTTTTAGTTTGATAGATTTAAGAGATTCCCTCAGATTATTATTTTTTGAGCTGACTGCTAAATTGACACTCATCCCTTGGTGAGGATGAAAGAGAAAGACAGACTGAGCAATATTACTTCCCAAAACCTTAGGAAGACTCCAACTCCTTTCTTGGCATATATGAGATACTGGGATACAGCTGTTGATACCTGGGTTAGATGAGAGGAAGTGTAGTTGACATGAAAAGAAAATGGCAACTGAAAAGGAAGGATGCCTGAGGATGACCTTATGCTCTTTCTCATAGCAGTATGTAATTTCCTGAGCCACTGTCTCAGAGATGATGTTCCTATGACAAAGATTAGCCAAAAAGAAATTCCAGATTAGGTGTTAAGGTAAACAGAAGGAAAAGACAATATACAGAAAGTATGCTAAAGGTTTTGATTGGGAATCAGTTCATTTTTATTACTTTTGCAGATGGAGGTGAAGTATTTGAACAAAGAAAAAGATAAATGTTAAAAACTGATGTCAGGGGTCTTGATTTTTTGAAAAGTTAATGTGAAAAGAAAGTATTACCTTTAACTCTTCTTTCCCCCTTAGTGGACCTCAATAGCTTCAAATTGCTAAAGTCTTCCTGTGATCATTGGTCTAGTTTTTAATATCAGATCAGTCTATCTACTATGAGTTGATATTGATTTAGGTGTGGATTGTTCTTTTTAAATTGTCTGTCTCTCTCACTATCTGTATGTTTTCAGATCTTTTTGGTTACTGAAAAATTTCCTGCCAATTATACTTCAATTTCCCAGGCCTAAGTGAAATGCACCTACACTATGCCTCCATGGGACTTGTAATGGTGCTTCTGGTTTTCTAGAGCTAACTGGTTTTATTAATAATTTCCTTATATCTACAACATACAAAATTGCATTTTGAGCAAAGTATTAAGTTCCTAATCTTAATTCAGAGGATCCATTTTGTTCTCTTGAATGCAAAGAGTTTGAAATGTAAGCAAGCAAAGTATTTCTTTCATAACAATCTAAAAGAAAATTTCTGAAAATACTCTTAGTTCATCCAAACACCGTGGGCAAAGACGGCAGGAGGAACTTTGACGCTTTGCACATTGTTACTATCTAAGCATTGAACATTTTCTTGATTTTTACAGGTTATTTCATGCTGAAATTATGCCTATTTGCATGGATAGTCATTCTTTAAAACTAGCCACAGATGCAATCCTAGGGAGCACGTAGATGTTTTTACAGGTGAACCGAAAGAGATGGGAGCTGTTCCAAAAAGCCTGCATGCTGCCTTTGGCAATATACCCTGTTATTGTGAAGATGTGCTCTGTTAAGCAAATGTGAAGTTTAATATTAGATAAATGCAGCATGAAAAATATTTTCATTTTCTTAGCATAGTGTTAATTGTAACCAAAGGGATGGTGATATCCAGTGGTTTATATGAAATTTAAGTCTGGCATCATTAGTTAATAAGTCACAAATTATATGAGCCTTTCATAAATGCAAAGAAGTATGTTTTCTCTTTATATTGTGTTTCTGGGAAACAATGAAAGTTCATATTAAGAGAAGGTATTTTCCTTTTCACATGTTTGATTGATGCTGTGATTTTTCTTTCATCTTCCCAGATTTTCTTTCAGCCTCTATTTTTTTTTTTAGTTTGGCGCAGGGAATAGGAATCTGTTTAACAAAAAAAAAAAATGTATTGTAAAAAGCTTTCTTCGGGCGTCCAAGGTATTATTTTTGGAGCAGATTCTGAAAGAAGACTAGTACTGAAAATGTTATTGCTATTTCTGCTAAAAATTTGTTGTTCTGTATTT
Source organism: Sarcophilus harrisii (assembly GCF_902635505.1). Taxonomy (NCBI): domain Eukaryota; kingdom Metazoa; phylum Chordata; class Mammalia; order Dasyuromorphia; family Dasyuridae; genus Sarcophilus; species Sarcophilus harrisii. The sequence goes on from NC_045429.1 coordinate 109,492,360, forward strand.
CAATTTCTAAAATATATATCTAAAAACAATCTAAAGGATATTCTCCTTTCCATTAGAAGTAACTTTGAAAGAAATTAATTCTTAAAAGGACACAGTTTAAAATATTAGCATAACTAATATTAGGTCATGGCATCACAAACTATATTTTGGCTAATTATTATCAGTCCAAATACATATACTAAATCAGCAGAACTATAAAATATTCATCCCATGTTTGTTTCAGTGTTAAATTAATCATTTAAGTTGTAGGATTCCCTCTTTCTATATACAACTCAGAGTAATTTTAATCCATTAAAAAAAATCCTGCCTAGTTAAGAGAAAAGGGATGTGCCAATTTCCACACTGATCTGACAGGACTTTTCTTCTGCAATGTTAAAACCACAACAAATTTTAGGGAGAAATTTAATTTTAATACAAATTTTAAAGATTTTTAATTTCATGTTGCATATTAAAAAAGAACCACTTTCATCTTCTTTTGTAATGTCACTCAATGGCCCCAAATTTAATCAAAAAAAAATTTTTTTTGGTCAGAGGCTGTGTTCTTATAATCTACTCTTTCTTCTGAAGATAAACAGTATCATTTTAGGCATTTGTGCAAGAGAATCATATTACTGGTGCTTAAGCAGTTTTTGCCTTTTTTTTTTAAATCTTAATCCATCTTAAACCAGTGGAGCAGAAATATTTAAAAATGTTTCATTTCAAGCAGAGTGCATAATAAATTGCAATAATTGTAATGTGCCATAAATCCCAGAGCCTATGCATTTTGCATTTTATTCAGGATTGAGGTCAGGAAATTTGGAGAAATTTAAAGAAAATGATTCATCAGTCCTTTTGTTCTGTTGGCCAGGGTCCCGGGATTCTTGAGCTGTGCCCAGCTGACGAGCTTTTGAAGATGGCACAATAACAGTCCAGTGATGCCTGACCATGACAGCACAGCCCTCTTAAGCAGGCAAACCAAGAGAAGAAGAGTTGACATTGGAGTGAAAAGGACGGTAGGGACAGCATCTGCATTTTTTGCTAAGGCAAGAGCAACGTTTTTTAGTGCCATGAATCCCCAAGGTTCAGAGCAGGATGTTGAGTATTCAGTGGTGCAGCATGCAGATGGGGAAAAGTCAAATGTACTCCGCAAGCTGCTGAAGAGGGCGAACTCGTATGAAGATGCCATGATGCCTTTTCCAGGAGCAACCATAATTTCCCAGCTGTTGAAAAATAACATGAACAAAAATGGTGGCACAGAGCCCAGTTTCCAAGCCAGCGGTCTCTCTAGTACAGGCTCAGAAGTACATCAGGAGGATATATGCAGCAACTCTTCAAGAGACAGCCCCCCAGAGTGTCTTTCCCCTTTTGGCAGGCCTACTATGAGCCAGTTTGATATGGATCGGTTATGCGATGAGCACCTGAGAGCTAAGCGCGCCCGGGTTGAGAATATAATTCGGGGTATGAGCCATTCCCCCAGTGTGGCGTTAAGGGGCAATGAAAATGAGAGAGAGATGGCTCCGCAGTCTGTAAGTCCCCGAGAAAGTTACCGGGAAAACAAACGCAAGCAAAAGCTGCCTCAACAGCAGCAACAGAGTTTCCAGCAGCTGGTTTCAGCTCGAAAAGAACAGAAGCGAGAGGAGCGCCGACAGCTGAAACAGCAGCTGGAGGACATGCAGAAACAGCTGCGCCAGCTGCAGGAAAAGTTCTACCAAATCTATGACAGCACTGATTCTGAAAATGATGAAGATGGTAACCTGTCTGAAGACAGCATGCATTCAGAAATCCTGGATGTGAGGGCCCAGGACTCGGTGGGAAGGTCAGATAATGAGATGTGTGAGCTAGACCCGGGGCAGTTCATCGACCGGGCCAGGGCCCTAATTAGGGAGCAAGAAATAGCGGAAAACAAGCCGAAAAGAGAAGGCAATAAAGAGCGAGACCAAGGGCCAAACTCTTTACATTCGGAAGGCAAGCATTTGGCCGAGACCTTAAAACAGGAACTGAATACTGCCATGTCACAAGTTGTGGACACTGTGGTGAAAGTCTTTTCATCCAAACCCTCCCGACAGCTTCCTCAGGTCTTCCCACCTCTTCAGATCCCTCAGGCAAGATTTGCAGTCAATGGGGAAAACCATAACTTCCACACCGCCAACCAGCGCCTCCAGTGCTTTGGTGACGTCATCATTCCAAACCCCCTGGACACCTTTGGCACCATGCAAATGCCCAGCTCCACAGACCAAACAGAAGCACTGCCCCTAGTTGTTCGAAAAAACTCCTCTGACCAATCTGCCTCTGGCCCGCCAGCTGGGGGCCACCACCAGTCTCTGCACCAGTCTCCACTTTCCACCACCACAGGCTTCACCACATCTTCCTTCCGCCACCCTTTCTCTCTCCCACTGATGGCCTACCCATTTCAGAATCCATTAGGTGCTCCCTCTGCCTCCTTTCCTGGGAAAGACAGAGCCTCCCCAGAATCCTTAGACTTGACTAGGGAGACAGCAAGTCTGAGGACCAAGATGTCATCCCATCACATGAACCACCACCCTTGTTCACCAGCACATCCTCCCAGCACAGCTGAAGGCCTCTCCTTGTCTCTCATAAAGTCTGAGTGTGGTGATCTCCAAGATATGTCTGATATTTCACCTTTTTCCGGAAGTGCAATATCCTTTTATTTGCCCATCAAAAAAGGGTTTTCTGAAAAAGTTTAAACCATGTCAATTGATCTGATCTTACATTTTAATGTAGTTTTTGCAGTTTTCTGTTTGAAAGGCAAAACAAATCAACATCCTTGGCATTTTTTTTCCTAGATAGATGTAACTTTTCTGATAGCATACCTGCCTAGAATGAGTTACTACCAAACCTTTGCCACTAGGGGAAAAAAAAGAATGAAATGATACTCTGCTCTTAGCGTATATCTTTCCATCAATAGTTTTCTGTTGTTCCTATTCTATTTCCATGTAGAATTGAGATTTTTTTTGAAGTCCCCTTTTAGGCATTTAGGCAGTTTCCATCACTATGGGAGCTAGAAAAAAAAGCTTTTAAATGAAGGAATTATGGAAGTTAATTTGTGGGTTTCTGAAAATCCTTTAGCATTCTCTCCCGAAAATAATTTAAAACTATCAGAAAACCACCAGAAACTTAACCAGTAAGTCTAGTGTAAGATTAGATTGGAAGAAAAGGTTTCACTTTTATTTTTAAGTGTGGATAATATGTATATGTATATGAACACCTATTCATATATATACGAATCATATAGCTGTAGACATATACGTGTATACATAGGTACATAGATATAAGATAGATACTGATTTATTCAGCTGCGTAGAATTGTCTTACCCAAAGATCTATTCTTTGGGCTTTATGCAGCTGTCTGTTATGCATGATTAACCTCTGCTCATTCATATACAGAAATCTTTTGTCCTAACATACACAAAGCCAATAATTTTGGAAAGCAAGAAAGAACAATTTCATATAAAAATTAATTATTAGACTTAAAAGGAGTCTGTATTAGACTTACTGAAGAGATGTCTTTTTATAATTCTTTCAAGCTTTAAATCATGTCAAAAAATTTCATCTCAAAATGTTAGACCTACTTTTAATTAGATCTATCCTGAACTTCAATCATTTTCAATATGTGTTTCTTCCTTAGTAAATTGGTCCTTGCTTAGGAAAGTTTTCTAAAATCTTGGATATATAGGTATTCAGTGCTACGAGGCAGGGGTAGAGTATTATTTTTAATATTTTTGTATCTCCATTTGTAGTATTTGTGACAGATTGAGATTTTCCTTTTTATAAGAAATTTCCAGATGGGTATAACATTTAGTAATTAATTTGTATTAAATTGAGGACTTTAGGCAATAGTCATTATGACTGGAGATCAACATTTTGGTACCTAAACCCACTCTAGAGGCAGCCCCATAAGTGCAAAGTCTGAGCTCAGGTAGTTAATTTGTTTTCCTAGTTAATGAAGGCCATGCTGCCAGGGAGACCCAGAGCTACCCTTCAATATTCATTGTAATAATAGAGAAGATTTCCTTTCGTTGACAGATTATGTCAGATGTACAGGCATGTAACTTCTTGGGGTGGTTAAGAACAGAGTCGTTTCTTAATCAATATGGGAGTAGGGGATTGAGAGGTGGGAAGAGAGATGTACACATAAACAGAGATGGAGGGAGGGAGGGAGGGAGGGAGAGAGAGAGAGAGAGAGAGAGAGAGAGAGAGAGAGAGAGAGAGAGAGAGAGAGAGAGAAACTTTTTCAGCAGCATTCTTCACATAAAGGCTGGATGACCATGATCATTTATGGAATAAATAGTAAAGGAAATTCTTAATCAGGTATTGGTTAGACTGTTTATCTTCTGAGATTGTTTCTAATACCTAAAATTGATTCTATGATTCTAATTAAGAAAGAGTTGAGTTATTAAGTGACTATTGCTTTGGGGATCTAGACAGAATTTTAGCTTTATGTTTCTGCCTCCATTCCCACCCTTCAATGACTTGTCTGAAAGTAGCTGGTTAGCCAGAAGTTCACCAGCACTTATAACTGGCTACATAGTTGTTGGGAAAGGACTAAGGGACCTCAGAGATTTACATGCTCTCTTACCCTTGAGAAAGTGAACTCTACCAAGTTTCTTACAGTGTCTAGTTATCCTGGCATTAATTCTCTCAGCAGTCATTTAAAATGGGTAGCAGTGATAATGGGTCTTCAATTTTTAAAGTAGAAGCTGAGAAGCTTGCCTGTTCTTAGGCAACATGTCAAAAGTAAAGCAGTGGAAAGCCTATGCCTTGTGTCTTCTTACCAGATTTTTAACCTTCAAAATATAAATTATCTTCTTAAACAATCTTTTTTATGTATTCCAGCTCTTCTTACCTGTTTAGTTTTGTCTTTTTTTTTTTTTTTTTGGTAGGTCCATCTTCCTAGAAAAATTTCAAAATAGCCTTAGGCATTGGCTTAGTCTTTATCTAAATCCCCTTAATGGGAAATGAAATTTTAGGGCTTAGGGCAACAGAAGCCCCTTTTATTATTTTTTTTTTTTTTTGCAGGAATTAAAGCAAATTTTAACTGTCCTCTTTTCAGACTAGAGACATCATCTCTCATTCCTGTCAATTATGAGATTTTACTGGGAGGGAAAGACCCTTCCTTTCATATAAAATGTTGGTTCCCCCTTAATACCAGGAGTTAAGTCTATTATTAAGAATATTTCTGGTGCTTTCCATTACTTTTACTTATTTAATTTTCTGACCTTTTAAATCTTTCTTTTATGTTCCAATGTCTCCCCTCTTTCTGTCTTACCCCATTTTAACTTTTTTTTTTTCATGTGTGTGCTTTTTCTGAAGAGAAAGATAGACAGTCTTTTCTGCTGCCCAAACCAGCCTGAAGCCAATTGAGAGATGGAGTATTCATGTGCCACTCCTCATTTTCCTTCTGACTCTATCTTTCAGCCACACTCTAAGCCTCCCCACAGGTCAATCTGAGATCTAAGTTAAAATTTGATAATAGATAGATACACTTTTCAATCTATTTGCTAAAAATCCCATGACCATTGGGAGCGATGACTTATCTTAAGGTTCTAATTAATCTAGTCCATTTGTCTACATGCAGTAGAATTAATCCCTGGAATACATTCATAGAATTGAGTGGAAATGGAAGGTATTATTTTTCATTATTTTGTAATTTTTAGATAAAGTCACTGCATACAAGTAGAAAATTCATTTCTTAAGGAACAATTATTTCCTCACTTCAAAGAGCAACATCTGTTCGCTTCTGTAAACTAGCCAAATTAAGAACATAGGACTATCAAAATAAAAACCAGGTTTAGAAGGCTCATCAGAAGTATATATTATATATGTATGTTGTTTGCAAAATGTCATTACCTTATCTCTTCCAATTAATTTATAAAAATAGCTAATTGTGTAAGTGTGGTTAAACTGGACAAGATGCACCTGTGCCAAAAGAGTTCATATCTTGGCTCTACAGAATGTATTCTGTATCTTTGCAAATGAATCTATTTAATCAAATATTAAGTTTTATTCAAATACCAAAAGAAACAGACAGCCAATTGTTTTTCTCCATGATGTTCCTTGTCACTCTTCCTCTTTGCATCTCAAGAAAAAATAGCCTTTTTTAGGCCTCAGTCATTTGCATGAAGCCAATTAAAAAGCACAACAGTGTCATTCTGGGCCTTTAGTGCATTTGTACAGGTGAAGATATTATCCATGATCAACAATTTCTCCCTCTTAACTTTCTTAGGGGCATTTCTATGAATAGACTTTAAAAAAGAAAAAAAAAAAGGTTCTAGGTGTTTGAAATTGCAACAAGAATAACATTCAGAAATCTGGCTACAAATATCAAATTATGAAGCTTTTGCTCAGAAATTCAGAATTTAATATTTTTAGCTAACTCAAAGTCTGTTGTTTAGAGTAAGTAGAGACTTTGTGTGTCTATTTTTTAAATAAAAAAAGTTTTTTGGGTTTTAGGGTTTTGTTTTGGTTTGGTTTTTTTTTTGCTTATTTGGTTGGTTGGTTTATTTTCCCCCTCTCGAGTCTTGACGAGCAAAATTCAAGATTTCTACAAAGTATGAACTCTATTGATTAAGAAAACTTCTGTACTGATACAACTACTTGATTACTAACATTTTATAAAATAGTTTGTGCTGCATGAGTACATTTCTTCTCTTCCTACAGGTACCTTAGGGAGAAAACTTATTAGGAAACAAAACAGAAAATCAGAAAAAGTGGAGGATTGTTTTGAAATTGCCATTTTTATTAAGATGCTTTTTGTTAAGTAGACTCAATCCATTTGCTGAGAACTGCAAATGAACAATTTCTTGAACCACAAACCAGTATTGGGTTGGCAAAAATGGCGACTTGTGCAGCTTCTTCCTCCAATCCTCCCCACCCCGCACTTATGTGCCCATCATTCTTCCATGAGCCTTTTTACTGCCGTTGTTTAGGTAAGGTTATATTGTACTTGGTAAATAGACAACACTCAGATTCTCAGGTTGTTTGAACACTGCTTTAGGTTCAGCTGCACTACACTGTTTCTCTGATCTTTTATGTTCCCGAGCAGATGTCTTTCATTAATTTATGGATTTATCATCTTTTCTTTTCCCCCCCTTTTTTTTTTTACACCTGGCAGCTGTCTCAAGTTTCAGCAGTTATTGTCTATTTTGCATTACACATAGAATTGAATGTCATCTGTCTTCACAAAGCTATGGCTGAGAGAATTGAGGCAAAGCCACATGAGCTGCCGGGACAGATCTTGTTTGCGTTCCATCCCCCCCACCCCCCTTTACCTCCTTAATATTTATTTGTGCTCATTTTCTTTCCTGGCCTTGAATGGAGCTTAGCTCGTGTTCAGTACAGCTGTATGTTTACTGAATCTATTCCATCATGACTCATTGTGCGTGTGTAAGTATCCTGGAAACAGCCAGTGCTTTCTTGGAAGAACACTTGCTTTTCAGCACAAGCACTTAAAAGGGAAATTAACCAATTGGTCAGTTCAATTTTATTTTATTTTATTTTTAAAAAACCATGGATTATCCCACTGTGGGTTTTTAAATGTTTCATTAGCTATTTTTAATAGTTTATTAGAAACACATCTTTCATGGCAGTTTAATCCCAATAACACGATGAGCAAGAGATAAAGATTTATTCCAGGCCAGATTTCAACTAAACAATTCCAAGTATTGCTAGCAGGAAACATTTTTAACCAAAAGTTGACTTTGAAAGGCTGAAGCATGTTATGCCTTTTAATGAAAAATCTAGCTCCTGTATTGGGATCAGAATAAGATTTTTTTTTCTTTTTTTAATCTGATCATAAAGAAAGTCAAAATGGTTTTTCCCGTAATAAGAGCATTGGAAAATTTAAATGAAAATATTGACTTGATTTACACAGCAAAATGTTGTCTCTTTTACACAAGCTCTAAATTAAATAGTTGGAATGCCCTCTCCCCTCACTCCACAACCCTTTCAAATGTGTACGGTTGATTTTTTGATAGTTATATGAAAATAAAGATAAGGTTAGAGAGATCCAAGGTCTATATCCATAGAAGTTTTGACTTGCCTAAAACTCTTATCACTAAGCAATAGGTGACAGCTTGCAACTGTTATTTCATTTACCCATTTTGACAGATGGCACTGAAGAGAGTGCAGTACTCTTTTAGGCCTCTCTATCAGTCTAATGGAGGTAGTAGCCATTGAGGTTCTCTTAGCTCTTTCCTTGGCACAAGAAGTATGTCAGTCATAAATTATCTCCTTTGTAATCATTAAGTATCTCTAACAAAACACAAGTTTAGACTGAGCTGTTTTTTCAGGTTACTTACACAGAATTAAAAGTCCATGGGTTCTTTTAGTGTAAGGACTAAGAAATTCCACTTACTTTTTATTTTTATTTTCTATGTGAAATTAAGTTTCTCAGTTAAAAAAAAACACAAGACTACCCAAAGTAATGGTAATTCATTAAATTTGCCTCAAAATATGCTGTTAAATGCCCACGCAACCAAATAGTTGAGAGCTTATCAATATGTGGTTAGATCTCCTTAGTTAGTTGCTGGACTTAAGAACTTTAAAAAATTTCCTTCCAGGACTGGTAATGTTGAAATTTAGTGAAGGTCATGGGAACAGGCTTTCCTGGTCCATAATGACCTTTGTTTTGCAAGGTGTGAAATTTTGGTTGGGTGCTAGAATAAGGTTGTGTGGGGGCTTTTATTTTTTGTTTTGTTTTTTATTTTTTCCCCCAGACTTTCCTTTTAGAGACAATCCTTAGAGAAGCTTCTAGGAAGGACCCTTAATTGACCTTGTGGGGGACCACATTGATTTTCTCCACGTGCATCTTCATTTCTGATAAATTATAAAGCCATTAATTTGCTGAGGAAATGGCAGGGCCAGCCTGCGGCACAGATGTGACCAAAGCCATCCTAACACAGAGCTCGCTGAAGAGTGCCAAGAATCTGAGGGAGACTCAGGAAGCCTCGATTGTTATGGTTAGCCTCACATTCTCTTGGGAACTGTTTTAGTTGCTTCTGTTTATGGATCTAAAAGGTAATGATGTTTCCAGATAAATAGGCCGCCTTATTTAGGGTAAATGGCCATTTATTGATCTGTTCACCCACATGTATTGATTTGTTAGCCCCCAATACTCAGTCAATCTCAGTGAAGTTAACCACTACAGATAGGGAATGACAAGGGTTTTTGTTGTAGTGGTGATCATTGTTTGTTTGGTTGCTTATTTGTTCTCCTTTTAAACAAGAATGGACTTCTATATTTTGTTGCTTTTTCTTTCTACTTAGGTTGTCAACGCCTCCCTCCCCTTTGAGTTTTGGCTGTCATAGAAAAGTGAGCAGTTAAGATCATGCAATAATATGATAGGAACAAGGTGACTCGAGATACTTAATTAGATTAGCATTAAAAGGCAAAATGTTCAAAATAAGGCATTTGGGGTTTTTGTTCACATTAGTATAATAATTGACTGTGAACACATAGCATGGAGAGAGAGGAAAAGATAGAATTATAATTACTAAAAAGGAGGAAAAAAATCTTGGGATGAGAGTTTGTATAGCACATGTGGATCCATTTGTCTCTGTAGCAACAAGTGAACATATATCCAGCACAAGAACCTGAAAATGGAAGAGATTTGTTTTTGCCAAGAGAAAGATATTACTCCATGTTTAAGTTCTTTATATTTAGTGATTTTTATATAGACAATGATCATCTTGGGCAAAGCAGTAAAACAGTGATGGGTGAGATACCCTCTGCCTGGCACTTGTCTACCATTTCTAGGTCTCAGGTCTCTCTGGGTAATGGTAGTTGTCATTACTGCTTATTGAGATGTTTTCCTTAACTACTTGAATTCTACATGCAGGAAGGACTGTCACCTAATCACTTGAAAAAAGCAAAGCTCATGTTCTTTTATACCCGTTATCCCAGCTCCAACATGCTGAAGACCTACTTCTCAGATGTAAAGGTAGGCACAATTTTAAACTTTTTATTCAAGTTCCCCTAACCCTTTGCTTTGTATTCACCTATGTATGTGGTGGTACTTTTTCACCCCTTGAAAGTTGAGATGAATGTGGAATAAGTTCATTAATAAAGACACCTGTGTTGTAACGGACTAGAAAGCCCTTGTCCTTCTGAGCAGAGGTGTGCCAGTCAAGGATGGACCTTGTGTTTCATGACAGAGGTCTGAAATAAGTTTACAGTGCCATTTGGGAGATTCAGCCTCTGGATTTTTATATATTTAAATATGTTCTCAGAGGAAATTTCAGCTGGTAATCTATGATGTGCTTTAGAGAATATTTCCCCCCCTCAGCAACTGTAAAGTGTTTCTAATTGTTTTCATTTCTGTTGGTTTTCCCCATATTTGTGCTTATGTAAGCAAACTCTAGCATCTCTTTTTTTCCCCCTGTCAGAAAGGAACCGTACATTGAAATTCTCTGTGCAGTAGCTGCTTAAAAACAAAAGTGATGATTGTCTCTTATTTACAACTTAATTTGTTGTTGATGTCGAGTACACTGAGCATAAGGAGCATGAATAAAGTGACAGATCCAGGACACATTATTCAAATGAGGATATGAAAGCTGTCTGCATACAGCTGCAGCCTCCCTCATTCTACAAAATATTAGGGCCCTCCTGGTTCTCTGTGTGTGTGTGTATTGGGGGGGGAGGCGGGGTGCACGCGCATGTGTGTGTGTTAGTGTGTGTGTGTGTTAAGTAATTGTTTGCATCAACTTGATGTTGTGTTAATCATCTGTAACTTTTTAAAACATAGATTGGGTTTTGATGATGATAATGGCACACATGCTATCATTATCCAAGTAACTCGATAAACATTACATTAGCTTAGAATAGTTTGTTAGGGCTGTTCTTTTTCTTTCAACCCACCCCCCTTCCACCCCCACCCCCAGCGATGTGTACAGATCCTCATTTTCCCCATCAAGAACTCCACGAATTGCCAAAATGTACTGCTCTCTGCCTGGCCCTCCCCCTCTCCTCCACCAAGTTGTTTTGAAACTTGGTGCCCAACTTATTTTGCTGGCCCCATTTGGGGGCCAAACCCGTTTCAGCTTCCTTCGCTGCCGTTTATTTCTAAGAAGTTCTGTTTTTCCTTCTGTTTTCTTTTCAAACGGGCAACAACAACTTAAGCCTTTTATTTCCCCCTTTCCCTGGCGGCCCTCCTTCAGTGGAAGCCCACGGTTTCTCCTCCTTCAGTGCTGCTCCCTGGGAAGGATGGGGATGGCAGAACGGGCCATTTCGGCGCTCGCTAACCTAAGGGACTGGTCAGGAGTCGTTAAGCACACACAAAAAGGCTGGGAGTCGCACAGCAGGCCGGGGAAGGGCTCGGGCTCCGAGGGCTTCCACCTGGGATAGGAAAACCCCGGGAAGCTTGTCCCGGGGCTGGCCGCAGCGAGCGGAGCCTCGGCGGCAGTCTCCTCCCGGGCCTCGGGGGAGGCCGCCTGGGCCCAGGCGGGGGAGATGGGCCAGCCTCCGTGGGGGGAGCGTGGAAAAGGGGCGCGCGAGCGTGGGCTTGCATGCGTGGGTGTGCCTGAGTGCGTGGGTGCACGTGCAGATGGTTCACGGATGGGTGGCTGATGATCCCCGTCTTTTGCCCATGTTCCTCCCCTCGTTCTTCTGAGTGCAGTGATCTCTAGTGTTGTGATATAATAATGACAATACCTTATATTATTTATATAGCACCTTTCATCCAGAAGGATCCCAAAGCGCTTTACAAACTGCATACATAGGGATCACTCACGTACCACTGAAATGCAGCCACCTGCAGGAGGGTGGAAAGCGGCAGCCATTTTGAGCCAGCAACACTACACAACAGTAGATGTAAATATTAGAAACATTCATGTTTTCTTGGGGGGTTGGGGTGGGGGTATTTGTGGTTCGGTAGCTTTATAAATACTATGTATATAACCGATAAGAAGCTTTCCCTCAGTATACCTGTACTAATTCAGCCTTGCAAATAATAGCCACTTGCATTGGGTAAAACCGTGATTCAACCACTGGATGATTTTTTTTTTTAAATCCCACTCCTCTTCTAAGGAGAGAAAGAGAGTTTTATATCAGCATAGTTTACTTATAATTACTCATTCTGATAAAAGGGGGAACGATACAGCAGATAACTC